>NW_027210868.1:432500-471727 GCF_029030835.1 Brachyistius frenatus
CGCACGCTGTAAGCATGGATCAGTGAGTAACGCATCACGGGCTGAAGTCACTTCAGGAAAATGTAATCCTCCAGAAATACATGTTTAAATGAAAATCTATGACCATCTTGAAATGTCGTTCTAATGGTGTGTGTGAGAGTGAGAGAGTGAGGGAGTGAGTGTGAGAGTGAGAGAGTGTGAGGGAGTGAGTGTGAGAGAGTGAGAGTGTGAGAGTGAGAGAGTGAGTGTGTGAGAGTGAGAGAGTGAGAGAGTGAGTGTGAGAGTGAGAGAGTGTGAGAGAGTGAGTGTGAGAGAGTGAGAGTGAGAGAGTGAGAGTGAGAGAGTGAGGGAGTGAGAGAGTGAGTGTGAGAGTGAGGGAGTGAGAGAGTGAGTGTGAGTGTGTGAGTGAGAGTGTGAGGGAGTGAGTGAGAGTGTGAGGGAGTGAGTGAGAGAGAGTGTGTATGTGTGTGTGTCGTTACCCGTGCTGTGGTCCTCCGTCATTAATCACCCCGAGTCGAGCCAACTGTCTCTTCAGGTGCATCTTAAAGCCGGCGTTGATCCTCAGGAACAACATCTGGAAGGTGAAAACAGGTGTGACCTTCGGTGGACTCGTCCCCGGCGCTCAGCCCACGTGGGGATGTTAACGTGGTGCAACATGAACATGAACGTGAACGTGAACATGAACATGCTGAGACTCACCTTCATCTGCTCTTCAGGTATGAGGTCATAAATGGCTTCGTGCATCTTGGCCATCTGCTTGCAGACGTTCCTGAAGCAGGCGGAGGGCATCGGAGCCTTCACCTCGTACTGAGGACACAGCAGACAGCCGACTCAGCACGCAGCTGGTTCTCACCTCAAACAATAACTTTATTCTTCTAGCAAAGAAATACAATATTATATAATGATATTATCCACATAACTACAGTGGATATTTCTTCTAGGAGTTCTCCTCTTGCTACAATAAACAAAAGAACATACTGTTCAATATAATATTGGATATTTATCTGAAGAAGCTTCCAGCTCAAAGTGGACCTGCTCTCATCTTCTCTCTAATAATTGATGACTTTTAGTTTCCTGCTGCTTACCTTTGATAAGACCTTCTCAAACAGACTGTCCATGATGGCCACCAGCTTGGCAGAGATCTCCGCGATGTGATCGTTGTAGTCCTGCAGAACAACACAGACACAACTCAACAGCAGGGAGTCTTTGGCTTTCTGAGGTCTGGACTCTACAGGACGAAGATATGCTGCACGTTTCAAAGGACACAATGAAATGTTCAGTGTTTGTATTCAGATGTCTGAAGTGGACGGCTGTGCGTTACCTTAGTGATGTGGTCAAAGTGTCGGAGGACGCTGAACTGTTTGGGCTGCAGTTTGGTCTCAAAATGAGCTCTGATGATGGGAATGTAGTGGACGACCAGCTGCAGGCAGCGGGAGGCTAGTGCTACACACACACACACACACACACACACACACACACACACACACACACACACACACACACACACACACACACACACACACACACACACATTAAAGATTCCTTCCTGTGTTGATGCCGGTGAACGTGAGCCTGACTTGGTCACCTACCGAGGTTTTTGGTGGTGATGGTCTTGAGGCCGACGACCTCCAGAGCTCCGGCTCCCAGAACCAGCTGGCAGCTCCGGGAGTTGAAGTGCTGCAGAGACACATGAAGCTTTGTAACCTCTGAACGTCTCAGAGAAACGTAAACACATCACCGATTCTGACGAGGCGGATGATTTCACAGCGTGTCCTTTCAGTTGGTACACTGATGGAGGGTGAAGTGCTGTTAGTGACTCTGACCTTCAGGAGGTCCGACAGACGCGTCAGCATGTCGGTGGCGTTGGACGGGATGTCGTTGACACACTGACAGTATTCCAGAAAGATCCGGATGAGCAGAAGAACCGTCCTGAACAAACAGGAAACATCCAAACATGTCTCAGTATTCATGGTGAACATCAGGAGGAAGAAACCTGGAGACTCCTGGTGCATCGGAAGCATTACAGCTGCTTTCATGTAATAATGATGATGATGATGATGATGTTACATCACTGAAGGATATGGAGGATGAAACGTACCCCACAACTGCATATTTCTGCCCGTTGACCAGCAGAAACTCGGCAGGTTTCCTGTCGTCAGGTCCTAAACGAACATGAAATATGTTCATGAACTCACATTAATGCTGTTCTGTTCATTTCTCATGTTTCTTTGTCGATTGAAGGTATTAAATGTTTCTGAGGTTTTGGTAATACCTGGGGTTTTGGTAACACCTGGGGTTTTGGTAACACCTGGGGTTTTGGTAACACCTGGGGTTTTGGTAACACCTGGGGTTTTGGTAAAACCTGGGGTTTTGGTAACACCTGGGGTTTTGGTAACACCTGGGGTTTTGGTAAAACCTGGGGTTTTGGTAACACCTGGGGTTTTGGTAATACCTGGGGTTTTGGTAATACCTGGGGTTTTGGTAACACCTGGGGTTTTGGTAATACCTGGGGTTTTGGTAAAACCTGAGGTTTTGGTAATACCTGGGGTTTTGGTAATACCTGGGGTTTTGGTAACACCTGGGGTTTTGGTAACGCCTGGGGTTTTGGTAATACCTGGGGTTTTGGTAATACCTGGGGTTTTGGTACCTGGGGTTTTGGTAACACCTGGGGTTTTGGTAATACCTGGGGTTTTGGTAACACCTGGGGTTTTGGTAATACCTGGGGTTTTGGTAATACCTGGGGTTTTGGTAACACCTGGGGTTTTGGTAACGCCTGGGGTTTTGGTAATACTAATACCTGGGGTTTTGGTAACACCTGGGGTTTTGGTAATACCTGGGGTTTTGGTAACACCTGGGGTTTTGGTAACACCTGGGGTTTTGGTAAAACCTGGGGTTTTGGTAATACCTGGGGTTTTGGTAATACCTGGGGTTTTGGTACCTGGGGTAACACCTGGGGTTTTGGTAATACCTGGGGTTTTGGTAATACCTGGACCTGAGGTTTTGGGGTTTTGGTAATACCTGGGGTTTTGGTAATACCTGGGGTTTTGGTAAACCTGGGGTTTTGGGGGTTGGGGTTTTACCTAACACCTGGGGTTTTGGTAATACCTGGGGTTTTGGTAATACCTGGTAACACCTGGGTTTTGGTAATACCTGGGGTTTTGGTACCTGGGGTTTTGGTACCTGGGGTTTTGGTAACCTGGGGTTTTGGTAATACCTGGGGTTTTGGTAATACCTGGGGTTTTGGTAATACCTTTTGGTAATACCTGGGGTTTTGGTAATACCTGGGGTTTTGGTAACACCTGGGGTTTTGGTAATACCTGGGGTTTTGGTAAAACCTGAGGTTTTGGTAATACCTGGGGTTTTGGTAATACCTGGGGTTTTGGTAATACCTGGGGTTTTGGTAATACCTGGGGTTTTGGTAATACCTGGGGTTTTGGTAACGCCTGGGGTTTTGGTAATACTAATACCTGGGGTTTTGGTAACACCTGGGGTTTTGGTAACACCTGGGGTTTTGGTAACACCTGGGGTTTTGGTAACACCTGGGGTTTTGGTAATACCTGGGGTTTTGGTAATACCTGGGGTTTTGGTAATACCTGGGGTTTTGGTAATACCTGGGGTTTTGGTAATACCTGGGGTTTTGGTAATACCTGGGGTTTTGGTAATACCTGGGGTTTTGGTAATACCTGGGGTTTTGGTAATACCTGGGGTTTTGGTAATGCCTGGGGTTTTGGTAATACCTGGGGTTTTGGTAATACCTGGGGTTTTGGTAATACCTGGGGTTTTGGTAATACCTGGGGTTTTGCGCTCCGGTAGTGTTATTCTGCCATCAGCGATGGAGTTCACCAGATCCTGAAACTCAGCAGGAACCTCCGCCTGCTTCCAGCGCTCATTATCCAGGAGGAGGCTGCAGACACGAAACAACAACAACCAACAATTATACAAACAAACATGAGTATCAGAACACAGACACCCGACACCACTGCATTCATGGATTATCAGTTTGGCAACCAGTTTGAAGAAGTTGCTCAATATTAAAAAACCAGGACTAAAACTTTACTAAGACTTCACACATCAACACAACATCCACCACACAGGTCCAGACCGAGATGACACATCTGAGCTGTGAGCTTCGAAAACGACTTCTATCTGGAAAACTGTTAATTTTGTGAAAATTAATTTACATAAAAGTATAATTTACATCATGTTAAAAGACTCATGATGTCGCTCATAATCAGGTTTTACACACAACTGTGCGACATGAGCTGCACGTTACCTGAGTTTGGTCTTGCGTTCTTCGTGGAAGCGGTGGACGAAGCGGTTGGCCTGGCTCTGCAGCGCCCCCCTCAGGGAGACACTTCGCCTGCCGCACAGCTCCTCCGTGTCCCTGACGAAGGCGTCCACCGCCTGGGAGAGACACACGAACTCTGCCGAGCTCAGCCGCTCCAGGGAGCCGTCCTGCCGGAGGGGGACACCGCCACGGATTACTACAAGCTTTTTCGAAGTTTGTCTTTTTGAAAAGGAGCGACATTCGGTCTGGTGCGTCCTACTTTGGCTCTGGCTGTGAGGACTTTGACGCAGCGGTCGTGGCTGACGTCGGAGGCGGTGGACAGCAGCTCCTGCAGGTTGTTGGTCACGCGGTTGAGCTCCAGGTCGGTGGGCATCATGTTCTCACTGGACCTGAACACCAACAGAAAGCTTCAGCTGCCACCAACGGTTCTTATTCCACCACATTAAGAACAAGTGAAATGAACCACAGCTATAAGTAGTTCTCCAAGTTCTCCACCTTTCATACAGAATGGACATGAATTATAAAGCAGGGTATGAGTTTGTTTAAACTTTCAACTTAAGTGGAGGTTCATCTTATGTATTTATAAATGAACAGTCTGCATACAAATCCATCTTTACTGGCTCCATGTTCCACTGAATATTACCATACACCAGAGAGGCTAACATACAATGTTGAGGTACATCTTCAGCAATATTTCAGACATCTGAGATTCCTCTCCAATATTAGTATTAACAGTCTCCCTATAAAATCCTGTATGGTTTTATTCTTAAATTGAATATAATAATTGTAAAAAAAAAAAAAAAAATTTGCTTGTATTAAAAAAAAAAAAAAAAAAGATTTTTGATGCAAAACTGGAGCTTTTTTTTTTTTTCTATATGGAGGAACACATTTCCAAACTTATTCCAAATGTGAAATCCGTAAAGACTTGAGATAAAAACAGATTTATAGAATTACAAACATTTCTTACAGACCCGACTGAACTCTGAATCTCATTAACCACAACAACCGTCAGACCACGTTCAACTAAACAATGGGCCCAAAGTGGAGTCCTGATTCTGTTACTGCTGGTGGTGTAATGAGACCGTAATGAGAATGAGGTTGTTTTAAGAAGGAGTAGAGACAGTGAAGATAAATGGGACGTACATGAAGCTCTGCTCCCTGCTGGCAGACGTCTCTGTGGTCTCCACGCGGGCCTGCTGGATCCTGGAGCCCCCGGCCGTGCTCCGGTCCTGGGCCGCCAGCGCCGCCTGCTGCTGCTGCTGCTGCTGCTGAGCGTCGTTCAGAGCGTCGCTGATGAACAGACCCTCGTGGGTGAGGAAGGCCAGCTCGGCCTCCCCCTGCAGCAGCAACGGGGCCTGGGACGTCTCCTGGCCCGACGCCCCTGAACTGGCCTCTTCTAGGAGCCGGATCTTCTGATTAGAGTCCAGAACCTCCAGAACCACATTTCTGATCACATTCAGCGTGGCCTGGCAGACGAGCAGAAGGAGAGTTTACAAAAGGTCATGGGGGCGTGCTGGCAAGTGTTCAATTGACAGCTGTGGAGTGAAACACGCAGTCAACACCCTGGATGAACATTTTGGAACAACAGAGACGATCTGACTGTCCTAATAACGCAGATTCAGGGTTTCATACATCACAAACCTGAGGAGCCAATCCCTCATCAAGCTGTGGAGGGGAGGGTGGAGAAAGAGGCGGGGACTACTCGCATATTCAGAGTGCCGCAAGACTAAGGTGTCGGGTTACATCGAAGGCACTTAAAGGCACCTTTAAGTAAGTAATGTAACTTTAACAGAGGTGAGTGTTTAAAAGTCTCATCAATGCCAGAAGAGCAACTTTCAGCTTTTTGTAAAGAGACAGATTGATGTTTGACTTCTGTGATAAGTGAATCATCTTCTGAGTGTATTCACTCTGGTCTTCAGTCTGATGTTTGACCGTTTCCTGAAACTGCAGCTGAGAGTTTGGACTCACATTGATTCTCTGCAAGAAGAGAAGGAAACTCTCAAAGACGTTCTTCAGCAGCTCAAACCACTCAGGGAACATCATCAGACGTATCTGGTCAGCTAGCCTGAAGAAAAACACACACACACACACACACACACACACACACACACACACACACACACACACACACACACACACACACACACACACACACACAGTCATTTAACATGACGTCAGCAGGTTAAACATGTGTTTGTGTTTTAACTCTAAACCTTATGATGCTGTGGATCTCTGACATTGGACTTTTTTTCATGCTGTCATAGTATCGTTCAAATAAAGTCCTCAGGCCTTGAAATCCTGGCTGAATTATTTTCATATTATAAAACACCATTAATCTTTTCAGACTGTTCATATGTTTTGATATTTTTTTGATCATATCGCCTGCAATGACCTAAACATCAGAGATAACACTGGACAGCTACGACAGTAGAAACAGATCTGATGAATAACCCCAGCAGACAACGTTCATATTTCTACTTACTTAATGACGACTTCGGTGTCAATTTCTTCAATGTGCACAACACTTTCTGCCACACACTGTAAACACAGACAGGTTTCCATTAAATAAACAACTGAAACGTTGGATTTGCAGTTAAAATGTAGATTTAAAACATTTATTGGGTTTAAATTAAAGGATTTGAAGAGACAGCCTTCTTCCTGCAGCTCGAACACTTCACACCTGAAGCCCCTCCCACCAGACAAGGCGAGCCCTCCATATGTGCATCTACCTGTGGCTTCTAAGCAGGTTTCCCGAGGCCACGTCGGCGCCCTCTAGTGTGGGCCATTAGGAACTCTCTCTAAAGACCTGTGGGAGCTACAGGAGCTACCTGCGTGACGATGGCCTTCGCAGCTACGATCATCTCATTGTTGTAAATATCCAGGAAGTCCAGCTTCCGCTGACGCAGCAGGCCGAACACCAGCGACTCCAGACGCTCCTGAAACAAACGCACACATGTCATACACGGTTGCAGATGATTGCAAATGTGTTTAAATTTAGCAGAAATCATTGAATCCAGATTAGTTTCTCACGCTGAGATTAAAGCGGTTCACCGTCACAAGCAACATTCATAATTAACCGTTTCATCAGACAGGGACAAAAATCACATGCAAATAATACAGCCAGTGCTCAGCATACTGACATGAAAGTCCATCTAAACCTGAAATCAGTATTTTTTTATCGATGATACCATGAGCTCTGAATCACAATACAACCAAATTAAACATCTTCAAATTTCATTGTTTTCCACTGACTATTGAAAATAAAGCAGACATAAATGTCAGTCATTTCTTTATACAGGAGATTTTGAAATAATATTGTAGTGCATATTTTATGAATCATGCACCACAATATAGTTCCAAATTAAAGATATATATTGATTTTACTGACACTAGATCTCCCCAGCTTGAAATCAAATATCAAGAGATTTTGGAGCATCAATCAAAGCAAAAACAATTAAGGTGTTTTTTTTAACATGTTTAGAGACTAAGAGAGTTCACCACTTTTTTTTTTTTTTTAAATCAGTGTTTAGACACCAACAGAAAACTCAAAAGTTGTTTCAACAAGCTTCCCTGAGTTTGAAAAGCAACATGACATCAACTGAATCATCAGAAAGCAGCGAACGTCACCGTGTGGTACTCAGAGCACGTTACAGCAACACGCAGGAATTATTCCATTGATTATTAATGCACATCCTGATGACCAAGCAGCAGACATGATCTCATAGATTTGATGTGATTTTAATATATATATATAATCAGTGTGTGTGTGTGTGTGTGTGTGTGTGTGTGTGGGGCCCACCTTTTGTGAGGCAGTGTTTGGTTTGTGAACCTGGGACGAGCACAGCACCCATTAAATACACAATAATTCACATCAGTGCTGTAAAGTGTGACTGACAGCTGCTGGTTGTTTAGCACCGAAATAATCTGAATTTAAACGGGTTTCGAAAAGCAGATGAAAAAGATAACTCGGCTGCGTGACAATAAGAAACACTAAGGCATGGAGATTTAAAAAAAGAAACATCTTTTGTGTTACCTAGGACAACACCCTTCGCTTGATTTGTTTAAAGAGGCTGAACCAGTTTTGTGAGTGTAACGACTGTCAGAGTGTTACGTCATCTTTTAGTCTCTGATCTCAGCAGAGCGTGACAGAGGAAAGTGTTCACACCTTCTCCAGGACCTGCTGCTCGTCCCTCAGACTGCGGTTCAGGTCACTGCGGGCGTACATGCTGAAGTCCTCCACCATCATCTTATCGATCAGCTTCTCCAGCTCGCACAGCTGGGAGCCCAGATGTCTGAGGGGCGACGACACAGACAGGCAGTCAGACAGGTGACATCACTGCTGTTTCACCTGGGTGGCAGTTTGTGTGGTTACACTCTAGTTTCAGCTGCACTTCCTATGCTGAGGTGGAAAAGATCTCATTAAATGATTTAACATCATCTGTGGTTTGATGCGTTTTCATGACTAAATCTCAAATGTACAAAATGTAGACTAGAAAAAAAAATCAACTGTATACTATATGTATACTATATATACAGTGGGGCAAAAAAGTATTTAGTCAGCCACCAATTGTGCAAGTTCTCCCACTTAAAAAGATGAGAGACGCCTGTAATTTTCATCATAGGTACACTTCAACTATGAGAGACAGAATGGGGGGAAAGAATCCAGGAAATCACATTGTAGGATTTTTAATGAATTAATTGGTAAATTCCTCGGTAAAATAAGTATTTGGTCACCTACAAACAAGCAAGATTTCTGGCTCTCACAGACCTGTAACTTCTTCTTTAAGAGGTTCCTCTGTCCTCCACTCGTTACCTGTATTAATGACACCTGTTTGAACTTGTTATCAGTATAAAAGACACCTGTCCACAACCTCAAACAGTCACACTCCAAACTCCACTATGGCCAAGACCAAAGAGCTGTCAAAGGACACCAGAAACAAAATTGTAGACCTGCACCAGGCTGGGAAGACTGAATCTGCAATAGGTAAGCAGCTTGGTGTGAAGAAATCAACTGTGAGAGCAATTATTAGAAAATGGAAGACATACAAGACCACTGATAATCTCCCTCGATCTGGGGCTCCACGCAAGATCTCACCCCGTGGGGCCAAAATGATCACAAGAACGGTGAACAAAAATCCCAGAACCACACGGGGGGACCTCGTGAATGACCTGCAGAGAGCTGGGACCAAAGTAACAAAGGCTACCATCAGTAACACACTACGCCGCCAGGGACTCAAATCCTGCAGTGCCAGACGTGTCCCCCTGCTTAAGCCAGTACATGTCCACACCCGTCTGAAGTTTGCTCGAGAGCATTTGGATGATCCAGAAGAGGATTGGGAGAATGTCGTATGGTCAGATGAAACCAAAATAGAACGTTTTGGTAAAAACTCAACTGGTCGTGTTTGGAGGAGAAAGAATGCCGAGTTGCATCCAAAGAACACCATACCTACTGTGAAGCATGGGGGTGGAAACATCATGCTTTGGGGCTGTTTTTCTGCAAGGGGACCAGGACGACTGATCCGTGTAAAGGAAAGAATGAATGGGGCCATGTATCGTGAGATTTTGAGTGAAAACCTCCTTCCATCAGCAAGGGCATTGAAGATGAAACGTGGCTGGGTCTTTCAGCATGACAATGATCCCAAACACACCGCCGGGCAACGAAGGAGTGGCTTCGTAAGAAGCATTTCAAGGTCCTGGAGTGGCCTAGCCAGTCTCCAGATCTCAACCCCATAGAAAATCTGTGGAGGGAGTTGAAAGTCCGTGTTGCCCAGCGACAGCCCCAAAACATCACTGCTCTAGAGGAGATCTGCATGGAGGAATGGGCCAAAATACCAGCAACAGTGTGTGAAAAGCTTGTGAAGACTTACAGAAAACGTTTGACCTCTGTCATTGCCAACAAAGGGTATATAACAAAGTATTGAGATGAACTTTTGTTATTGACCAAATACTTATTTTCCACCATAATTTGCAAATATATTCTTTAAAAATCAGACAATGTGATTTTCAGGAATTTTTTTTTTCTCATTTTGTGTCTCATAGTTGAAGTGTACCTATGATGAAAATTACAGGCGTCTCTCATCTTTTTAAGTGGGAGCACTTGTACAATTGGTGGCTGACTAAATACTTTTTTGCCCCACTGTATACTATATATATATATTACTACTGAAGTAATACAAAAAACAATAAGATGAAAATAACTGCAGTGATGTTTGTTTTTCTATTTCTATCTGTTCTGCTGTGGAGATTCAGCTGCTTCTCTCACCCCCAATATTAAAGACAGAAATGTTACTGTCAGCTTAAAAATGAC
Source organism: Brachyistius frenatus (assembly GCF_029030835.1). NCBI lineage: Eukaryota > Metazoa > Chordata > Actinopteri > Embiotocidae > Brachyistius > Brachyistius frenatus. The sequence continues at coordinate 443,075 of NW_027210868.1, forward strand.
TAATAACCCAACTTTTATAAATAAAATCTAATAAAAAAAACAGGAGGAGGTGGCAGACTGAAGCAGGTCAGACGTTCAGACTGATTTCAGGACTAATCAAAGTTCCAGTTTCAGATCATTAAAGATCTCATGAGAACGACACATGAACTTCCTGGAAAACTCTTTTCTATTTTCAGTTGTGACCTCATGTTGCACTAGTAGGTGTAATAATAAAATTGCTCTCCATAACTTATCTGTTGCTTTACACACGAGACTGAGCTCTCTGTCTGATGTGCTGCTATAATTCAAATGTATTTATCTCAAGTTATGAACTCGTGGAGGCATTTCTGAAAATACCCATTTATGCTGAATTATAGCCCACATTAACACACACACACACACACACACACACACACACACACACACACACACACACACACACACAAAATAAAGTCAGACAAACAAATAAAACGATTCAGTCGTCAAATTTGTGGCAATAACCAAACACATTTTGTTGGCCCCCCCAGGGGCCCCTCCTGACCTGAAGCTGTGGATTCCCTGCAGCTCCTGCTGCAGCACCTCCTTCGTGGTGGAGATGAGCTCCAGAGCTCCGACGAACTCGGAGGTGGAGAGCAGCAGCTGCACGGTGGGCTGCGTCTGGTGCACCGCCGCCATCAGCTTCAGCTTGTTGTGCAGCTTCACGCAGTTGTTGCGAGTCAGAGCGGTGCGGAGGGCCTGGAGGGGCCCCTGGCACATGACCCGGTCCATGGTCGCTGTCCGGCCCCGCAGGATGGCCACGGCGTGCTGCGTCTCCTGCAGCCGGTCCTGCAGCTCGTGCTGCGAGGACATGGCGTGGAAAAAGGCCTCGGAGCGCAGCGAGATCTGCCGAGCGATGCTCACCTCCACCACGTCCAGGTAGTGACTCAGCTGGAGGACGAGGACGAGCACAACACCATTAATATAAAAAATGTAAAATGGCCGTTCAGCTGCTTCTCTTTGCTGATTATTTTAAAAAATTAAAATTAAAAAAAATAAAAACTTAAATAAGGACAGGGCTGAAAAAGAGTCAAATTAATCTTTCAAATCTAATACAAATAAATCCCAGTGTGACCTGTTCATCTGCTCCTGACGAGTTAAAGTCAAATGACTTCACACTCTAATGTGCAGGAGGACCAAAGCACTGAAGACATCAGGGTCGGAGGAGCTTTGATTCTCCACTCGACCTATCCGTCCTGAAGATGTTTCATGTTCAGATAAAACCCTCTGCTGGCTCATCCCTGCGTGTCTTTCTGAAAGTTCACCTTCTCCTGCAGCAGTTTGGAGGAGGCCACGTCTCTGCTGCTCTTCCCTCCACTGTTGAAGTGTGACCAGGGTAGCACAGCGTTGAAGGTGGCGGGGTCATCCAGGGCGAAGTCAGGCTTCATAAAAATCTGAACACGAGACACAAACCAGGACAGTGAGACACCCAGAACAACTGTGGAAGCAGTCTGTTGTAACTCTGGGAATAAGGCAGGTTTACATGAAGTTAATATATTAGACGTACTAATTCTGAATATGTTCAACAACATGCTTCTGAACAATGGATCTCAAAACGTATGATTCTTCACTCCTCTCAGGGAACAAAGTTGTGAAATAAAAAGAAAGTCAAGTACATTTTGTTTATACAACCCACATTTTCTGATCTGACTAATTTGTCATATTTAAATCACGAGTACACACAACAGACGAGTCAGTCACACACTGCTTTTATATGAAAGGATTTCAGAGTGGCGATTCCAGGAACTTTGAGATCTCGCGTGATAAAGCGTGACTTCAGAGTAAAACAAACAAGGAGGCGGAGCATCAGCTGGTTGAGCTCTTCACACTGTGGCTCAATCAAGACATGACAAGGACTTTGTACTGAGGAGCTGACGGAGTGAAGTCCATTTAATGTCACATTCAGACATACAGGTAACGGCCAGATACGTGCAGGGATGTGTGTGTGAAAGGAGCTCTAAAGGTAACTCAAATCTAAAAGTAGAAGAATCACTTTCAACAAAACTTATAGAGGAAGCAGAAATAAAATAGAGCAGAAGTGTTACCTTTGGAACTTGTTCCAGCTCAGCTCTGGATTTGTCTGGAAAGAAGCGACAAAAGCTCCGAGTCAGTTATTTTCATCGTTGGATTGAAGCTCATTATTAAACACGTCTACGGGTGTAGAACGGCTCCAACAGGCTTTCAGTGTGATTAAAAAAGCACACATGAACTTTGAAACGAAACATGCTTTTTCCCCCCTCTTAGCTTTGCTCAGCTAATAATCAGGTACATGATCGTTGAAGTTAACACTGACCAGATGATACAAAACCCATAAAACAAAAAGCTATCAAGTTTACATTCATGGCACTTTCCAAACTGGTGGGTTAGGGTTCGGGAATCTGATGATCTGAAATGTGCAGTGTAGAAAACATAAGCATAAAAGACATACATTATTCAAAGGCTATTCAATAAAGAATAAGAAGTGAGCTAAATGAAAACAATAAAACCATCACAATACCAATACTCAAAATCCATGTCTGGATGTGAAGCTGATGTGTGTTTACGCTGGTCATTTCATGAACTAAATAGACTTGAGGTGAGGAGAGTCTTGCAGCAGCTGGTTAATAATTCATACCGTGGTTAGTGGCGATGCAGGCGACGGCGTCCACATCGTCTTTGTTGGGACATATCGTCTTGCAGCGTTCGTGGATTCGTTCCCTCTAAAAATAAAAATCATACAAAGACAAAAAGATTGAAGGGTTTTAGTCACAACGTTAAGTCTACGCAGCAGCTGTCTAGTGAGGCAGCAATGATCATCACACAGAACAAACCAAAATGCTCTTTTATTAAAAATATAAAGCCTGAGAACATAAAATGAGAGAAACAGAAAAGCTTCCAAAGGCCACAGCGGGCGGTTAAATAGGAAACATAAAGCAGCTGAAGGAAGAAGGAAGCAGCAGAGAAATGTCTGACAGCTGTTCTCCTGTCTCAGTTATCTTTGTATTTGTCATTCTGAGCCATAAAAGAGGAAATAAATGCTACAAAGACAACGAGAAGACTCTTCCAGGGACAGGAAGAAGTCCTCACAGGGGACAAACGTCTGGGAGTGAAACCTCACTCTGTTCTGTAGTTCAAAACTTTCAATTCCTTTTACAGCTTCATGAAACTGAACCCAAATACAAACCAAAAAACACAACTAGAAAGAAACAATGAAAAGCTGCTGTGTGAGCAAATGTGCTGTTAATAAACTATAATACACCGGGGATGCAGTTTGTAATTATGCTCATCTGGATGCATTTCAAGGTAAGATGCAAACAAAATAGTTAAATTCAAGACACTTTATTAGATATTAAATTCCAAAAACTAAACGGGATGGATGAATAATGAATAAATCACTGAACATGTCATTCCCTGCCTTCTCCGTAGATGCTGCTGTGTTGCTCAGTAAGGACTCAGAAATATCACAATAACTCAATGTGGCCCAAATGTAAATTACATTTTACAATACTGAGGCTCATTTCATTTCAAGAAATGTTAACAAATCATCAAGTACTGAGAACGCTGAGCAGCAGAAAACACAAAAGCCTCGATGTTTGTGGCTCTCGCTTCATGTTTTACTGGTCAGCTCGCTCGTCAGTGCAGATTTCTGGGAAACGCAGCACTTCGTGGGGCGAGTGGTGTCGTTCAGAGGACGCACCGGGAGGTGGTCTGACCACGGAGGTTCAATTTAAAGATGCAAACACGGAGATTAAAGCGCCAGAACCTTTCCAACAAACCAAAGTTAAATGAAATAAGTTGCTGCCTTCAGCCACAGAAAACAGAGAGTAGGAGCTGAAACTGCCTCGACGGGATTCCTGACACGCCCACAGAGGGAACTTCAGGACAGCTGAGCGGAAACGAGTCCTTCAATACCACAAAGGTTCAATCAGCATCACGAACACCTGCCAACACGTTTCACCAGCGTCTCACGTTTCGTCCGAGACATTCCCGTATTCGCACGGCCCCTCAACTCTAATTATAGATCATGATCAGGACTCTGAGTATTGATCAGGGTGTTACCTGAGCCATCTCTTGCAGGTAGGGTGCGAAGTGTTCCCTGGTGATGATAGGGAGGTAGAAGGAGGGCATCACGTCTGTCTCTGCGAAGTCCAGCCCCCATGTTTTGGTAAAAAAGTCAGACTCCCGTTTGGCGAGCCGCGGGTCGTTGAGCGCGGCCGGGAGGTTGACCTTCGAGCTGTACACCGTCCACCTGTCGTGCTCCGCCACCACGGACGGGCCGTTGCACAGGCCCCGCCCCTCACCTGCGGGATCACAGGAAAACACCTCCGTTTTATTTTTTCCCAATTTCAGAGAGAATTTGACTTTCTCTGCATTATTTTTCCATCGGAGATGAACATCCTGTAACTTCAGGTGTATCCAAGTTCCCAAAGCTAAATTTCAGCGCTACTCAGGTGGTTGTACATCCAAGTTGGAGGTCCTCCAGGGAACCCAACAACTGGCACAGAAGTTAGCAATGCAGGATGTTAAAACATACAGTTCACTGGGACTTCTGGGCAACAGTGGAACCCAAAATCAAGAGATATTGGTAGTATTGAGATAACTTTTCCTGCTCTTAACATGGCAGCACAACAAAATGCCACCCGGCTATATCTTCTGAAAAGCTGAAAAGATTTCCCCCAATTCCCACGTCTTTCTCGTCTAACTTATCTTCTCCTCTGGCGTCCTGGGCTGCGTGGTGTACTTTGATGGTATGGAGCAGAGCGAGCGAGTTATGGACAGCCAGTCGCACATTTAAACATAAAAGACAATCTAGGTTAACAACACTTTCTCTTTTGCCATCAGTTCCACAACTGCGTTATAAATGTCAACATTTACACCATTTGTTGACTGACAGAAATTTTGTTCATCATTTAATGAGCAAAATATCAAACACAGTTGCTTGAGGATTTACAGCTTTTCTCTATAAACTGCATTTCTTCGGGTTAAGGCGTCACCTTAGACTCTGAGAACTTTTTCCCGACTTTCTGACCTTAAATAAAATATTTATCGTTTCATTTCCAGCACTAAAAGTTACGTGGACACGTGCTCAAACATTAAAGCTTGCAGTGTTTCCTGACCGGTGGGCTCCTTTGGGCAGACGTCGGGCAGGGAGCGGATGGGCCGGCAGCGGCCCGGGGAAGGATCCCGCTCCTTGGGGTAGATCCCATCTCGGCCTCCGCAGCCGGGACGAGGCACTGGGGAGGAGCTGTGGCTGGAGGCCATGGCATCGGGGCTCGCCTCCCGGGAGGCTAGCTGGAGACACACAAACACAGCTGTCAGCAGACAAAACTAAAGAAATCACTCTAATGCCAAAGTTAGGCTGGAAACATTGATATTTTTTTTCCGTGTTGTCAACAAATCAAAAAAAGTACCAAACCAAGAATGTGTTAGTCTCTCAATACTTTGATTTCCACATATCTGTCTGTGGTTGCTGGAAGCTGCAAAGCCCACTGGTTCCTCCCTGAGATGTACATCTTTAAAAACACTTCATAAACATAGTAGGAAAGTCACAATTTTACCAAAACAGCTGGACATCGTAGTTTTTAATCAAACAAACAGGATGTATTTGTTGGGGACTATTTTCAGCGGTGGATTAATGAGAGTAATTGTTGCAGGAGGACAGTGTCTGTGGGGTCGGGTCCAGATGTTCATGAAGGCGCCGGTGGCCCAGTTCAACAGGTTCCATGATGTGTTTATCATAGTTTTGGGGCTAAAGGAGCTCAGTGGCACGATGGAATAAGATCCATCAGTCTAGTGCACACGACTCGTTGACACATTCCCACATAATCGGTCTGGACATGGGATTTGTTGGAAATAAGAAAAAATATAACCAGATGTATCCTTCAAATTCACTTATTTTAGCCAAAAGCAATAAATACACAGAAAATACTCTCATTCACACGGACACAGTTACTGCTTGTTCATCTGCTGGCAGCCTTTCCACCGAAAGAACAAAAGGTTGGTTTATGTACAGGAAGTGAGACCTGATTTGTCACGAGGCTGCAGAAAACCAGAATTCAAAGTGCTGATTTACTGTCGCAAGTTCAACCGCCGATCGACCTGCGTGGCGACTCTTCACCACCTGTACAGATCAGCCCCTCAAAAAGAAGTAATTAGAGAAAAGGCTGTTTGTTAAAAGAGCGAGCGGCAAAGGATGTGAGGCGGCGATGTGATGTGCTGACAGGTCTGGGGGGAAGGAGGAGGAGGAGGAGGAGGTGGACGAGGAGGTGGACGAGGTGGAAGACCCTCTGCTGTTAATCCCGTCACACAGATGAGAGGATGAGAGAAAATGCCTGCGACCTCGCTGGAACTACCACCACTGTTTTTAGCTCCTTCTGCTTTCACATAAGAAATACAAATTAAAAATAGCTTCTTGAAGCCAGAATAAGCATCTAAGAGTACGAGACTTCAGACGTTCAGAATCCAGAATCACAACCAGCTTCTAGAAACTACTGAGACGTCTGTGAGGTAAAAATAGAAATAACCGGACCGTTTATATTTTTGGAGACACAATCTGCTTCAGAGGATCAGGTGCTACATGATGTGGATTATCGCAGATTGAAGTCATAATTATTTGAGTTATTATATTTCTGCAGCTACATCAGGTAACAATCGGTCATGAGTTATTCATTATAAAGTCACAGAAAGTTCAGTGTTTAGCAGGCTGGTGCTGCTTGTTTGCAATGTTTGAGTAAATATACGAGCCAACAGACACACATGTAGTCCCACATGTAGTCCCACATGTAGTCCCACATGTAGTCCCACATGTAGTCCCACATGTAGTCCCACATGTAGTCCCACATGTAGTCCCACATGTAGTCCCACATGTAGTCACACATGTAGTCCCACATGTAGTCCCACATGTAGTCCCACATGTACCCCAGCTGGAGAGGGACGTGTTGAATAGACGAGCTGAGCCCCGACCACAACAAACAAGCAGTATTATTAAACCAAACATGTCCTCCTCTGGTTCTTTTTTTTTTTGGACAGGAAAGAACATTTTGATGTATTGTTCATCAAACAAATGACACGTGGATTACAAAAACACAGCAATGACTGCACACACGGCGCTCCAGGAATCCTACTTCTATATTTCTCTGTTGACACGGTGACCGTTGGTGCCGACAGTTAAAAGATTCAACGAGGCTTAAAAGTACATCAACAAATCACTACTGATTCTTCAAATCTTTATAATCCATCTAATCAATATTAGTGGAGAGAAATGTTGTTGAGCCAAAGTGTAACGTGAACGAAATGATTTTCATTCTGCACACACAAAACTGATCGACTGTGATTCACTGTTCTTGCATAAGTCATGAGGACTCACCAGAGTGGAAGAGATCCCCATGTTTACAACAGTGGTGCCTGTAAACATGAACGCCTGTGAATAAACAATCAAGTCCTACAGCTACTAGTATCATCACTGAGGCGCCCAAATCTGTTTTACTGTCATCAATTTCCAAGAGCTTCAACATGGATGTTGACATGTAAACTGTGAAATGCATAAATATAGTAAACTATGGAGGAACCCCAATCCATTAAAGGGTCATTTCATAAATACAAAAAAACAAGAGTTTTACTCACAGAATAGAGTTTAATCAGAATTGTTGGTGTCCATCTATGGAGCCACATCGGGCCCAAAAGTTGTGTTAATTTGAAAAAAATTAGTAAATGAAAAACTGAAAGTTCAAGATTTGATCTTCCACCTTTCAAAATACAACAATCTCTTTAAACTAAGAATTTGTGAGAAAAGTTTTTTTCAACTTGAATATAATTTTGATTCAATTGTGCAATTATTTTGAATAAAAAACATTTTTAAATTTGTATTTTGTTATGAAATATAAAAGTTTAGCACGAGATTTTATGTTTTCAGATTCAGATCTTATTTTTTCACTTTCAGCACTAAAATGTCTGAATTCAGAAGAAAATGAAAGTAATTTTTTTATTCAAAATACTTTCACAATTGAATGAAAATCATATTTAGGTTGAAAAAAAAAAAAAACTTTTCTTACAAATTCTTTTAGTTTAAATAGATTGTTGTATTTTGAAAAGTTGAAGATCAAATCTTGAACTTTCAGTTTTCATTTACTTATTTTTTTCAAATTATCAAAACTTTTGGTCCTGATTTTGGCTTCAGAGCAAAACAACCGTCAACATCAAAATAAACTGTTTCAACCGGGAGCTCCGGATGATGCTCAGGAAGTGTGAATCTTTAGATCCAGGTAAAGAGGAGACTTCTTTCTGGTTCTGATGTTCCTTCTGGTTCCCTGTCGATGTTCCTTCTGGTTCCCTGTCGATGTTCCTTCTGGTTCCGTGTCGATGTTCCTTCTGGTTCCGTGTTGATCGATGTTCCTTCTGGTTCCGTGTTGATCGATGTTCCTTCTGGTTCCGTGTCGATGTTCCTTCTGGTTCCGTGTTGATCGATGTTCCTTCTGGTTCCGTGTTGATCGATGTTCCTTCTGGTTCCGTGTTGATCGATGTTCCTTCTGGTTCCGTGTTGATCGATATTCCTTCTGGTTCCCTGTCGATGTTCCTTCTGGTTCCGTGTCGATGTTCCTTCTGGTTCCGTGTTGATCGATGTTCCTTCTGGTTCCGTGTCGATGTTCCTTCTGGTTCCGTGTTGATCGATGTTCCTTCTGGTTCCGTGTTGATCGATGTTCCTTCTGGTTCCGTGTTGATCGATATTCCTTCTGGTTCCCTGTCGATGTTCCTTCTGGTTCCGTGTCGATGTTCCTTCTGGTTCCGTGTCGATGTTCCTTCTGGTTCCGTGTTGCTGCTTCGAGCTGTTAAACCATCGCTGTGACAGAAGCTCGCTCACACTTAGCTCCCGGGCATCCGTCACCTGTGGTCGTTACATTACAGCCGCTCAGGAACCACAACAACTCCTTCAGTCTGGAGGACAGGCCGGTGGTGACAGGCCGGTGGTGACAGGCCGGTCGTGTCAGGCCGGTGGTGACAGGCCGGTCGTGTCAGACCGGTGGTGACAGGCCGGTGGTGACAGGCCGGTCGTGTCAGACCGGTGGTGTCAGGCCGGTGGTGACAGGCCGGTCGTGTCAGACCGGTGGTGACAGGCCGGTGGTGACAGGCCGGTGGTGACAGACCGGTCGTGACAGGCCGGTCGTGTCAGGCCGGTGGTGACAGGCCGGTGGTGACAGGCCGGTCGTGACAGGCCGGTCGTGTCAGGCCGGTGGTGACAGGCCGGTGGTGACAGGCCGGTCGTGTCAGGCCGGTGGTGACAGGCCGGTCGTGACAGGCCGGTCGTGTCAGGCCGGTGGTGACAGGCCGGTGGTGACAGGCCGGTCGTGTCAGGCCGGTGGTGACAGGTCGGTCGTGACAGGCCGGTCGTGACAGGCCGGTGGTGACAGACCGGTCGTGACAGGCCGGTCGTGTCAGGCCGGTGGTGACAGACCGGTCGTGACAGGCCGGTCGTGTCAGGCCGGTGGTGACAGGTCGGTGGTGACAGGCCGGTCGTGACAGGCCGGTGGTGACAGGCCGGTCGTGTCAGGCCGGTGGTGACAGACCGGTCGTGACAGGCCGGTCGTGTCAGGCCGGTGGTGACAGGCCGGTCGTGACAGGCCGGTGGTGACAGGCCGGTCGTGACAGGCCGGTCGTGTCAGGCCGGTGGTGACAGGCCGGTGGTGACAGGCCGGTCGTGACAGGCCGGTCGTGTCAGGCCGGTGGTGACAGACCGGTGGTGACAGGCCGGTCGTGTCAGGCCGGTGGTGACAGGTCGGTCGTGACAGGCCGGTCGTGACAGGCCGGTGGTGACAGGCCGGTCGTGTCAGGCCGGTGGTGACAGACCGGTCGTGACAGGCCGGTCGTGACAGGCCGGTGGTGACAGGCCGGTCGTGACAGGCCGGTCGTGTCAGGCCGGTGGTGACAGACCGGTCGTGACAGGCCGGTCGTGTCAGGCCGGTGGTGACAGGTCGGTGGTGACAGGCCGGTCGTGACAGGCCGGTGGTGACAGGCCGGTCGTGTCAGGCCGGTGGTGACAGACCGGTCGTGACAGGCCGGTCGTGTCAGGCCGGTGGTGACAGGCCGGTCGTGACAGGCCGGTGGTGACAGGCCGGTCGTGACAGGCCGGTCGTGTCAGGCCGGTGGTGACAGACCGGTGGTGACAGGCCGGTCGTGTCAGGCCGGTGGTGACAGGCCGGTGGTGACAGACCGGTGGTGACAGGCCGGTCGTGTCAGGCCGGTGGTGACAGGACGAACAACGTCCGCGGCCCGAGCCAAAGGCTAATGCTAAAGCTACTGTTGTCAGTTAACCGTAGAGTGGCTAAATGCTAATCAGCTTAGCCGGACAGGCGACGTGGAACAAACCCCGGGAGGACCGGCCGTTTCCGTACCTGTCGTGGGTGAAGCACAGCGGCTGTCGACTCTCCTCTTCACCATTACAGGAACACCGGAGGAACCGGGAGGTAAACAACAGTGCACGCAGCAGCAGGTAGCGCCGGTACGCCGACCATCATGCACCGCCAGAGGAGGGGCGGCGTTTCTTCTGCGTCATCTCTGATTTCAGTCGCTGAGCTCGCTGCTGCCACCTGGCGGCAACCGCCGTCCTCGTTCGTGTACTTTAAACCACATAGTGTTTTTCTAAAAATGATCAATTATACCTTATTACTCACGGTATATACTTACACCGACATGGGGAGGCCTGCAACAACAACAAAAGTTTAACTATTATTGTTAGCCGACTGTTGTTGGCTGTTGGCTGTTTGATAGAGTTGCAAAAATGCAAATAAAAATGATAAAATAAATAGGTAGGTAGGTAGGTAGGTATATACTTAGCCTATATTAAATGAAAGTAGACTTATTTCTGAGAATGCTCCTCCAGTGGGTTTTAATGATAACAGACTGAGGTGCTGCTCAAAGTGTATTTCCTCAGTTTGAGCTGCCGGCATGTCTGTCGAGGTTTTTTTTTTGCTGCTCTATTCCTTAAAGTTAACTTTCTGTATTTAGGAGGAGTGAGCAGAGAGGAGAGGAGAGATCAGGGTTCTGTAACGTAACTATATTGTTATGAACGATACTGTCTCATTCACACCTGGTTTAAAAATACATGGATATACGTTAAAATGTCCATATACTGACCAGAAAATATAGTTGTACTGGGTAGACATCTGAGGAACAGATACCCGACATGATGCAGATCAAAATGCTGTAATTCAGAAACCTGTTCTATTTGTGTTTATTTATACTTATTTATAATCATAAAATTCCCTGTTCAGTTCACTTTTTCAATGCACTGATAAATAAAGTTTAAAATGTTATGAATCCATTCCAGATCTTAGTTGTAAGTGTTTGATAACCACATTTTGGTTTATGGAACAATTATTGACTTAATATTGTCCTCAAAAATCCAGTATCAGTCGGGCTCACATATCTATATCTATATCTGTATATATAGTATCTCTCTCTCTCTCCCGATAGATAGATAGATAGATAGATAGATAGATAGATAGATAGATAGATAGATAGATAGATAGATAGATAGATAGATAGATAGATAGATAGATAGATAGATAGATAGATAGATAGATAATAGATAGATAGATAGATAGATAGATAGATAGATAGATAGATAGATAGATAGATAGATAGATAGATAGATAGATAGATAGATAGATAGATAATAGATAGATAGATAGATAGATAGATAGATGGATAGATAGATAGATAGATAGATAGATAGATAGATAGATAGATAGATAGATAGATAGATAGATAGATAGATAGATAGATAGATAGATAGATAGATAGATAGATAGATAGATAGATAGATAGATAGATAGATAGATAGATAGATAGATAGATAGATAGACTTTATTGATCCCACAAGGGGACATTTTTCATTACAGCCACATGAAAGATATGGCAAAAGCAATAAAAATTACTGATTAAAAAAAGAGGTAGTATAAATGTATTGAAAAATTTTTCATTACAGCCACATGAAAGATATGGCAAAAGCAATAAAAATTACTGATTAAAAAAAGAGGTAGTATAAATGTAAAAAAATTTAAAAAGCACAGTATATAAAAATAAAATAGAATTAAATACAATTAAATTAAATTAAACTAAACAACAGTGCACCAGTCTGAATGGTGAAAGACAGATTTTTGGAGGTGAGTTATTGCAGAGTCTGATTTCAGTGGGCAGGAATGATTTCCTGTATCGGTCCTTTTGAGTCTGTTGGAGTTGTTGTCTATTGTTTGACTTCCTATCAAACAGCTGAGACATATGTTTTTGTGAATGCAGCTTGATGGCAGTTTTTCAAAATGGGTTGATATATTAATACCTAATATTAAAACAGCTTCCTGATAAATTAAAAGAGTAAATCAGCTCCATCATCAACATCTCTCATGTGACTGGTCAGTTTACACTAAAATGATACTAAATAGTCTGTGTTGCTAGATATTAAGCATTGTACAACATTATTTGGTTTTTAGATGCTTGTAATTTACAACTTCTGAAACATGATTAGTTCACCGCAGCATTTCGATCAGACAGCAGGCTAATCTTGGATATTAACTCTTCGTTTTCTCTTTAGAATTTGAAGAACAAAGGTGTTCAACTAATTAAGGCTGACATGTTAATATCAGGCTCAAATAATCCAATTTGTCCAGTGGAGGATTGGTTTTTAAACCCTGGATGAGGTTGTGTTGAATAAAAATGTGCCTCTAAAACTGAAATAAAGGCAAGATCAGTGAAGTTAAAGCCGTTCAGCATTCATGTGACTGACTGATTTCTGGCGTACGGTTCATGATTGGTGAGGTTCCTCCCAATGGACACGCCAAAGACTTTTGAGTCATAATCAGTTTGAAAATGAAGTGACATTTTCAGCAAATTCAATTGACCTTAAATTCAGAATTTGTAGCTGAGTTTGTCTGAAATTAAAGTTGTTTTTTGTTCTTTAAGAGTGCAAACCTTTATTTGTTTGTATATTTTATCAGGTGTAATTTAACTTATCATTGTAAGAGATCGTGGTGATTTCTCACCTTCATGTTCTCATCTAAAATCGTAATTAAATCAGCTCTCCTTCATTAAAGATGGACTCTAAGAAAATGAGTCATTCGTGTCTAATAGTGAGTTCCTCTGTGGTGTTCACTTTAAAACTACTCGGTCCTGATGCAGCTAACAGTCAATCAGATACACTTCAGCAGGTTTGGACCTCATGACTTGTTGCTCCGACGAGCTCCAGATGCATCGTAAGCCATGTTTCAAAAAACAAATCATGTGACAGAGACAGCCACACAAACATTAGCAGTGAGTTTTTATTGTTTGCACCTGGTCCGGAAACCGTCAGCAGCACGGATGCATAGCTGCGGCATGAATAACAGACCTGAGATAAAATAATGGTCAATGAACACAGGAAATGAGTGACGTGCTCAGCGTCTGCAGTGATATATTTACCCTCCACCTGCAGGCTGTACCTGATGATGCTACCAAGTGTTCCCAGCTTACTAAACATTGATTGGTGCTTTTATAACCTTATCAGAAACAGAGCTGAGAATGACAGTCTTGAGGAGGGGACGGGAGGTCATTCAAATCCAAACCGTTTATTCTCTTTGGAGCATGTGAGCAATTCAAGAAATTTGAAGAAAAGTACATGATAAATGTAAAGTGGAGGTTTGGCCTCATGGTGGCGCTGGAGGAAAAGTCAGAGAGGATCTATTGGGCTGTGTGGCTCTAGAAATACTGGGCAGTGTTTAATAAGTGTTTATCGCTCATATAACAACAGAGTATTGCTGGTTTGGAGTCATTCATGTCTGCAGTATACTTTCATGTTGTTGAATAAAATACTAACTGTAACTCTAAAGTGTTTCACAAGACGGCTTCTAGTAAAAGTTTCCCCTTTTGTTGACCTCTGGTCCAGAGTTTGCTTTGGTGACATGACAATAAAAGTATTTGGTCAAATAATAGTAATTAATCTGTCTTCACAAAATTGAAACACCAGTAAGGAGGTCAGTTGATGTCAGAGAAAAACAAAAACAAAAACAAAAAATGATCCTGGACTTTGAACTGGTTAAAACTGTCGTGTTTCCCCGAGAAAAGCTTCCGAAGCACCACAAACACTCAACTGAAACCAAAGTGATGATGTCATACTGCTGACGGCTCTTTGATGCCGGGTGACACAGTTATCAGCCGGAAGGAACGACTTACAAAACAATATTACTGAAGAGGTGATAGAATAAATAAAAAAGCGTAAAGCAAATGAAACATTATCAGCTGGGAAGAACTTTCAACACTCCCTGAAACATATATGCTGTGTGTGTGTGTGTGTGTGTGTGTGTGTGTGTGTGTGTGTGTGTGTGTGTGTGTGTGTGTGTGTGTGTGTGTGTGTGTGTGTGTGTGTGTGTGTGTGTGTGTGTGTGTGTGTGTGTGTGTGTGTGTGTGTGTGTGTGTGTGTGTGTGTGTGTGTGTGTGTGTGTGTGTGTGTGTGTGTGTGTGTGTGTGTGTGTGTGTGTGTGTGTGTGTGTGTGTGTGGGGGGGGGGGGGGGGGGGGGGGGGGGGGGGTGTGTGTGTGTGTGTGTGTGTGTGTGTGTGGTATATTTTTTTAAAAAAGGGCGAGAATCAACCCGCACAGATATTGAATAAAATTAAGTTAAATTAAGTTATGAAATCCCCAGACTTGGTATTGTTCCACCCCTGCTGTTGGTTAAGGCTTCAGACAAAGAGGTGAAGTGGTTGCTAGTCCAGCGGGCTCTGGAAGATGAGTCTGACGTAGCCGGCCCCCCCGCTCAGCGACTGGATGCAGAACGGGCAGGCGGAGTGGAAGGCGTGTGTGCCGTGCGGCAGCGGGATCTGACTCCAGTACGCCGTCGTCTTCTCCGAGCACACGTGTCCGCAGGGGACGAAGGCGTGGGAGGGGGCCTCGGCGTCCACGTAGAAACCCGCCTCGCAGCCCAGCCACAGCGGCACGTAGGGGCCCCTCACCCGGCACATGGGGCACTCCCTCTCCTGACACTCCGCTTCCACCTCGGGGTTGCGGCGCCCCCCCCAGGCATGGTAGCCGTGGACGTGGCCGCAGCGAAGGTAGGCCCAGGGCTGCTTCTCGTCCGGGACGTCCTTGCGGCGCAGGCTGGGGAAGGCCAGCGTGTTGAAGCCCACGGGGCACTGGGGCCGGCCGGCGTTCAGCTCCTGCCGCAGCGCCTCCACGTGTTTCACCGTGGGGGTGAGACCCAGTCCCTCGGCCGTCCGCCACAGCAAGGTGGCGCCGCACAGGTCAATGAGAGAGCCGTCCACCAGCTCATTGGACTCAGACTCCATCTGGAGTGAGACAAACAAAAGACAGGTCATCATCATCACCTCAATATATAGCCTCATTATATGTGTTTTTCTGCTGTAACTACTGCAGGCAGATCTTTGATTCTTAATTTGGAGTCCCTGTCTGGACAAATTTATGTTATGTGGTGAGGGGATCAACGAACCCAAATGCAGACACACGGCAAAATCTCTTAGGAAGCAGGTCTTTTATTCCCCAGGCAGTGAGGCAAACAGGAAATGCACGCCAAGAGTCTGTGTCAATTTGCGCTTCGCCAAACGAGGGAATCCCCGGGGTTCCCCTTGACACGTGGCCGGGTGACGTAGCCGAACGGCGATGCTCCGCTGGGGGAATCCCCAGATCTCTCCTCAGCGAGCTGATTGGCTGGATCGACTGTGTGACGTCCGCGACTCGACACAGGATCGCCCCAAACCTCGACAGCGGATCTCCGAGGAACGCACTGGAGGGTCTCTTCGTGCAGGTGATGCCCGTGGCTCGACACTGGACGGAACCGGCAGGGTCGACTGTGTGACACTCGTAGCTCGACACAGGATTGCCAAGATTGCAGCAGATGATCTCCGAGGAACGATCTGGAATCTTCTTCGTTCAGGTGGATGCCCGTGGCCCGACACTGAACGGCAGGAAACAGGAAACAGGTCAGAATCGTAATCTCAACAACGGGAGACGGAACGGACTTACTGGACGGGTTGACGGGTAGGTAACGGACGAACTGACACCAGATGGGCAGGAGACTAGGGTATAAGTAGCAGCCGGCGTAATCAATTGGAATGCAGCTCAGCTGTGCTGCCGGAGAGGTGCGGTAGTGGGCGGTGCTTGGAGGAGGGTACTGCTGAGAGAGAAAAACAGACAGGGGAATGACAGGACACAGGAGGAAAGGTATTCGGGGTTTAAACAGGGGAAAACACACTAGGAACAGACAGGAATCCTAACAATTTACAGTTCCTAATGACAGCCATACTGTAAAAATCAAGCAGGTCTTATCATATAGACATCTGGATACGATGACAGATCATCTGTTATCCTGGAGAGGCTGAATACTGAATTTATCTGCACAAGGACAAAGCAAAGAATTGAATTTCTTCGGCTTCTTTTGGGGCGAGAAGACAAACTCTTCTGTTGTTCTTCACATCTGTGATTCTAAGTTTTCTAAAGTGTTGTAATACTATATGGTGCAAGTGTTTGTCCACCAGGTTAGAGTAGAAATAGCAGACAAATCCGTGGAGTGTAATAGGAGGGTGGATCCATTCGTTTCCAGACTGCTCCTGTAAACAAGGATGTAGCACGGTGACGTTCACGGAGCAGCAGGAAGGTGGATGATGAGGAAATGTTACACATTTCATTGCTTGATCAAAACCATCACTTGAGTTACACGTGGTTTTATGAGCAGTGGTCCGGGTGCATCCGCCGTGGTTTGAGACAAATGATTAGGAACAGAGAGAAGCAGCAAGGAGCCGAATGCAGTGAGTAGAGGTGGAGGGGAGACAAGTGTGTTGTTGTGGGACAGATACTTGTGCATTTTCAACGCGCTATTTTCATTTTGGAGAACTTAAGCGACACGGCGTCACAGTTCAGGTCATTTGCACTGAATGTTTTCCCTCCGAACATCCCAGCCGAACAGTGTTGACAGTCTGACTCTGACGGAAGAATTCACAGTCCTGCTTTCTCCTGACACGACGCGTCTTTGACGGCTCCTCAGAAACACGAATGTCACTCAAAACAGGCTCATTGCTTTATTGCCGAACGTCTCGTGAAGGATTTTAAGGGTCTTTGTTGCCCATTTCCAGAGTTTGACACGAAATTGAAAGTGCGGCCTCTGGTCATGTTTACGGAGAAATTGCAGTCGCACCGATCTGACGCTCACAAAAACGTGCGTAACTCCGGTGTTATTCTTGATTAAGCGTAGACATTTCAAACATTCACTCATCAGGGTTCCAGCTTCCTCCTGCTCCGTGCACACCACGGTGCTGCGCATCGTTCGCATGCAACAGGAGCAGCCTGGGAACGTATTGATCCGCTCTCATACATTGGAGGGTCACTAGTGACCTGAGGGTTTCATTGGAGGGTTGCATACGTTCTCTGTATGAGTTTGTGTGAACAGCAGTCACCCACCATCTTGCCCCTCTGCTGGGCTGATCGGGTCTCCCGTAGCGTGAAGACGTTCCCGCAGACTGAGATTTCCCTCCACAGACCAGGTTTGGAGTCCTGGTTGAAGCCATGGCAAGGATGCATCACCAGAACGCCATTTGTTGTCAGAGCGTCCATCTGCCCGTCCTGCGTCCTCCACTTGGCTGCCTTCTCCTGTGAAGAGGTCATTTTTAGCATCTCGACACCGAAGAAGAGGGTCACTAGTGACCTGAGGGTTTCATTGGAGGGTTGCATACGTTCTCTACCATCTAATCTAATCTAATCTACCATCGCCAGTTAGTGCATCCTACCCCGAGGAAGATGTTTTTGGAGGAGTCGAAGCCGGCTGCGTAGATCCGTGCGCAGTACGGCGGGTTTCTTTGGCAGATGATGCGGCAGGCAAAGCGGGAGATGGTGCTCTGAGCGGCCGGACCGTCGGCGTGGCTCGGACCGCCGGGCACGGTGTCCGTCACCACAAAGTCAATGGGATTCTCTGTGGAACGACCAATCTGCAATTACACAGATAAAAAGAATGTTTGAGTTGAAAATCCTGAAAATAAACCTGATAGGACACCATCGGATCTGTGATTCAGGGGCTTCCACACCTGGAACATGTCCGTGTTGCTGTCGTGGGTGTACTCCACCACCACCGTCTGCGCCCGCGACAGAGTGTACGATATACTGTGCTGCTCCTTGTTGCTGACAGCCTTCAGAAACACAGGAGAGATGCTCCGTTAAAACGTGTTCACAGCAGGAAAAACAACTCTGTAATTATTCTCTTTGTTTATTAACGGGGTGTTTTATTCTTGGAGCAGTGAGGAGTGAGAGACATCACCTCATGTTGTAGTAAAATACTATTGAGGTTAAGCTCCTTATGAGTCTGTCCTGGTAATACCAGACTTCAGTACCACGGCGGGTCGCGGTTGTCCTCCCTGCGTGTTGAGCTCTCACCTTGGCGGCCTGCGGTGTGCAGGACGTGTGGACGGTGCTCGGCCTCACGCCGTTGGCCTTGTTTCTGCGGCAGAGAGTGAAGCAACTCTTCCGCCTCCCTTTGTCACCGTTGGGCAGAGACCCGTTACACCTGAACACAAACCACGAGCATCGTGAAAAGGTCCATAAAACTCCATGCAGGTCTGCAGGGTGTCGATAAAACAAATAGTCGTACTGTGCATGTCCATTATATCACCATGACAACAATTATTTTCAGCCTCTTTACAAACGATGCTGCGCAAACTTCATTTGGATTTAGAGTTTAATTAGAGGCTCATATATGAGGCAAACATGGAAAAGAACATATTTTAATTGAACTAAATCTGCCCCCCAAAAAAAGACAACTATTAAGACGCTGGAGCAGTCGAGGTGCCCAGACAGCTTCATTTCAGGTCTGCCTACAATACCACGAAAATAACGAGAGCTGAACCTCAGACGCACTCTGGTGTCCACAACGGCCTTCAGACAGGAAGCCAGCGAAATTCTTCACTGTGGTTGAGTTTTTCAACACATAACTGGATTTTTGTGAAAAAAAAAAAAAGACCCGAGAAAAAACACATAATCATTGTTTTGCAGCGCGGCGCGGCGGTTGTTGGGCGGTTGGCGCTGCCTCAGCTGAAGGTTGTGGGTTCCAGCGAGCTGCTTGTCTCCGGAGGTTTCTCCCGGTGTCTGATGGGATATTCCCGCTCAGTCCAAAGACATGCGGTTGGTTCTAGAACGGTCGTAGGTGTGAATGTACGATGAGCGGTTGTCTGTCCGGGTGAACCCGTCTTTGTTTCAGCCCCTCAGTGACCCTGTTCAGGATATTTATGTTCATTATGTGTCCCGGTGTGAAAAACCTGAATCCTAAAAGATGAATGTTTCTGCACATCACATTCATACGTCTAAAGCTCACTCACTACACATTGTTTATCAAATGATTTTAATCTTTAAGCTCAGGGAGAATTCTCAATATCATCGTTATTGACTTTTACTAACAATAATTTGCATCCTTTCATTACGGCTGTCCTTAATGAACAGTTGTTAGTCAGAGCCGAGTCATCACAGCCAGTCTGGCTAATCAATGACAGACTTAGAGTCACCAAAAAGGCTAACACAGACGCTACACTAGGTATAAATACATTGAGTGAGTAAACGATTGTTCTTATCGTGGCAGCAGCTGTTTTCTGGTGGCGTTGACATCATTGACAAAGACGTGGGGATGTTTTCTCTCTATCATCTATCTGGTGTACGTATGAACTGAGGAAAACTAGACCGTAGATTTTACAATCCTGCTGCACGTGACGTTTAATACCGGTCATATCCATATCTGTGATCGATTAGTCAGACTGGCTGTGATGGCTACACCGACAACAACTGTGTTAGTTAAGGACAGCTGTGATGAAGGATGTGAAGGATTATTGTTAGTAAAAGTCAATAACGATGATATTGAGAGTTTGTGATTATATCGTTAGCAACATGCTAACTCTGAGGATGCTATCGCCTTTATAGTCGG
This sequence comes from Brachyistius frenatus, assembly GCF_029030835.1. Taxonomy (NCBI): domain Eukaryota; kingdom Metazoa; phylum Chordata; class Actinopteri; family Embiotocidae; genus Brachyistius; species Brachyistius frenatus. Next base: position 462,997 of record NW_027210868.1, read on the forward strand.
TCAGCTGACAGTTGAAGCAGGTGACCTTCATGCTGAGAGGAGAAACTGTTCTGCTGTGATGTCTCTATAGAAACTCATCTCGTGCGCACAAATGAATTAAAACGTGCAAACAAACGAGTCTTTTTTCTTCTTCTCTTCATGGCCACTCCGTAGTATTCACAGCTTCAACACACCTGTTAATTCTAGAAACAAGACACAACAAACCAGCAGTTTTGGATCTGAGAGAGAAAAGTGAAACAACGGCTTCGTTCCGGGATCAGATGCAGGATGTTATTTTACCAGCTGGAGCGTCAGGATGTCTGTTTAATTTAACTTTAACTGATTTACATTTACTTGCAAAACACCGTGAAGAGCATTTTTCTCGTCCTCTCTGGGACCTCTAATTGAAAGAGTTTGTCTTCGGGGCCAGACGGGTCGAGTAAACATCTGAGCGCGGTTCCGAGTCGAGTCATTCTTTCACTGGGTAATGCAAACTTCCTGCCTTTCAGATAAAGTAACACATACCTTCGACAAACTCAGACCACCCCGACTCCACCCAGGCGCCACTGTAACACATAACACACCCTCTGTTCTCACCACCATGTGGCTCTTTAAAATAATCCTTATGACCGGTGGGATTACCAGTTGCAGAAACTCCCAGTAAATCATACAAAAGCAACCAAAAGGTCCGAAACCGCAACTTTCCTGACATCCCTCGACCTCCCTGAACCACAGGGTCCACAGTGAATGATGTCAGCGGCATTCTTTGCTGATTTAGACCAAATTATGCAGCAAACAAACTAAAAACAATGGACCGACTTTCACACTGTGCACTTAAATGGATTCAAATTCTTATCTGAACCAGAGGTTCCATACTTGCAGGAACGAACACACACACACACACACACACACACACACACACACACACACACACACACACACACACACACACACACACACACACACACACACACACACACACACACACACACAGAGAGACTCAGACTTGCCACAGTGCAAAAGAATGCAAAAGTCTGCGATGGTGGGGGGAAATATGAAATATAAATTGGGAAATTCAGGTTAACAGCTGATCGAATGTTCAGAGCACGCTGCAGATCCACAAACACCCAGCTGTCAATCATGTCATTCATGATTAAACTCATTGTGCCCATCATAAACATTTTGTATAAAGCAACTCAGTACGACTGCTGGTGTTGAGGCATCTAACACAGAAGGAGAACTCTTTCATTAAATTAAAAAAAGGACTTAAAGGACAATATCCAGCCCTAGCATGTGATCATTAATACTCATCTGAGGGGGAACTGTGGACCCTTGGATGTCATGGTAACCATAAAACTGTGTTTCATTTAGATGCCGACAGGGTAAACAGCACAATCAGATAACGCGGAGCCTGTGAGGGGTTTTACTTGGTAATGTGTTACATGCATGAGTGGGGAAGTCGCTTGTTTTGGGTGTTTTTTGTTGCAGCCTTACTTTTATTACAAAAAGACCATTTTCCTTCTATACATAGAAGAAATACAACGATGTAATTAATGGAGTTCCACTAATTTAGAAGAATTTCACCTGCCTGGAAGGAGAGTCTAATATTATATAAGAAAGCTCTTTGTAAGGCCAGGACTTTATATTATTCATCATTAATAGAGGACAACAAGAACAACCCCAGGTTTCTTTTCATCACTGTAGCAGGCTGACAAAGAGTCCCAGTTCTGTTGAGTCCTCTATTCCTTCAGCTCTCAGCAGTAATGACTTCATTAACTTCTTTACTAATAAAGTTCTTACTATCAGGGAGAGAATCGGGCCGACCCTTCCTGACACCATCACTGATGTGATGTTAAACACAGCAGCCCTGAAAGCAACTGTAGGACCAGATGTAAACTTGGAACATTTCTCTCCTGTTGAGCTCTCTGAGTTAACTAGAATTATTTCTTCATCTGGATCCTCTAGCTGTCTGTTAGATCTCATCCCAACTAAACTTGTTAAGGAAGTCTTCCCTTTAATTAATACTTCCATATTAGATCAGATCAACCTATCTATTGTAACCGGCTATGTACCGCAGGCTTTTAAAGTGGCTGTAATTAAACCTTTACTTAAAAAGCCAACTCTTGATCAGCTGTTTTAGGAAACTCCAGACCAATTTACAACCTGACGTTTATTTCTAAAGTCCTTGAAAAAGTTGTTTCAAATCAACTTTGTGATCATTTATAAAGGAATGATCTGTTTGAAGATTTTCAGTCTTTAGAGTTCATCATGGCACAGAAACAGCTCTGGTGAAAGTTACTAATGACCTTTTGTTAGCCTCAGATAATGGACTCGTCTCTGGACTTGTTCTTCTGGACCTCAGTGCTGCTTTTGATACGATTGATCATTCGATCTTATTACAGAGATTAGAAGACGTTACGAGGATGAAAGGAACTGCATTAGACTGGTTCAAATCCTACTTATCAGATAGATTCCAGTTTGTCCATGTCAACAATGAGTCTTCCAGACAAACAAGAGTTAGTTATGGAGTTCCACAAGGCTCAGTGTTCGGCCCAATACTTTTTACTTTGTACATGCTTCCATTAGGAGATGTCATCAGGAAGCACTGCATCAACTTCCATTGTTATGCAGATGACACTCAGCTATATCTTTCTATAAAACCAGATGAAACTAATCAGTTCGTAAAACTTGAAGCCTGTCTAAAAGTCATAAAGGCCTGGATGACCAAAAACTTCCTGCTTCTAGATTCAGACAAAACAGAAGTTCTTGTACTTGGTCCTAAACACCTCAGAAACTCTTTCTGTAATCACTTAGTTACTCTGGATGACGTTGTCTTGGCCTCCAGCAAAACTGTGAGGAACCTTGGAGTCATCTTTGATGAGGATTTGTCCTTTAGACACCATATAAAGCAAATCTCCAGAACTGCCTTCTTTCATCTACGTAATATTAATAAAATCAGGAACATCCTTCCTCAGCGTGACGCAGAAAAACTCATTCCTGCGTTTGTTACTTCTAGACTAGATTATTGTAATTCCTTGTTGTTAGGATGTCCAAATTACTCATTAAAAACCCTGCAGAGAGGATTTCTAGTCTCCAACTGAATAAATACAGAACATAGAAACACTAAACTGCTCAGCTAGCTCAGTCTGGTTGGAACAAAAATATCTGATGAACAAAGATATCTGATGAACAAAGATATCTGATGATCAAAGATATCTGATGAACAAAGATATCTGATGAACAAAGATATCTGATGAACAAAGATATCTGATGAACAAAGATATGTGATGAACAAAGATATGTGATGAACAAAGATATCTGATGATCAAAGATATCTGATGAACAAAGATATCTGATGAACAAAGATATCTGATGAACAAAGATATTTGATGAACAAAGATATGTGATGAACAAAGATATCTGATGAACAAAGATATCTGATGAACAAAGATATCTGATGATCAAAGATATCTGATGAACAAAGATATCTGATGAACAAAGATATCTGATGAACAAAGATATCCATGGACTCATGTGTTTTTAACATTTTAGCTCCGTGTCATGTGTTCAAACCAAACCGGTCCAGCTAGCCTCCTCTAGGATTGTAAGTGCGTGACTATCCGTGGTGTTACGGTACGGGTGCTCGGAGCGACCAAAAAGGACCAAAAGAGACCCGACTTCACCAAATGGGTCATTTAATAGAACTATAAAAGTAGAAACTACATTATATTACATATTGTATGAAACTCTATTCTAATTCTATATTCCATTGAGGAGGTGGAGGGATATTTCTAGTGATGAGCAGGATGTGATGTCATGATGATTTGTTCCAGATGTTCAGTTGACCAATCAGATCTCTGGGGGCGCAGCTACTTGTTGTTGAATCCAAATGTACGCAGCTTCTCGTAAAATGAGTTTATCACAAAGCAAAGAAGTCTCCTGTGTTTGACTTCAACAATGTGAACCACAGCAAATGAAAAACAGCAAGTAGCAAAGAGTGAGACGAATCTATAAACCGTCTACTGGTGTCAATATTTCAGATTCACTTACAAAAACCTCTTTACATGTAAGAAATTCCTGTTGTTTAATGTCCATGTTTGGTTGCTGTATGTGTTTTTGGTTTGAAACAACACACCGCTGTGCAGTCCTGGAGGCTTTTCACACAGTACCTGGTCAAAACTGAAAGTTTCAGTGTTTTCACCTGATCTGAAACAAGCTTGAGGTGTCTGAGGTGAAACATTCTCAGTGCCGTCTTGAAGGTAGAAAAAGACTCAAAACATTTATGGCATTCTTATAATCAGCAGTTACGTGAACACACACGCTGCTGAAGCGGTGACATGCTGCGTGTGAAACGTGGCGAGCGAGCGTCTTACCCCAGCACGATGAGCTCTCCATACTTCACGGCTGCTTTGATGGACGTCGGGGAGGTGGAGATGTTTTCCTGACTCAGCGAGAACATGGGTGCAGCCCTCTGGAGGAAGCAGGGTGAGGCCTTTCAAAGCGGGTGAAACTCCTCCGTCACCGTCACAGCTTCTCCATCAGCGGAGGAACACAACACGTCGGCTGCAGACACAATCAGAAGAAGGTCGAATGATTGGACTTCAGCGCTTTCTGATGATTCTGGTGGCTGAAAATCAATGACTATATGTGAAGGGTATCATTTTTTCCACCAACAACCAGGGAAGCCATCGCTTTAGACATTTGAATTAAAACCCACTTGAGACGGTCATACAAACGCACACAAAGGCTTAAACACAACACCATTCATTGCTACAATGTACGCGCACTTGTCTTTGTGCAGGGAGCACCAGCGGCAGACAATGTATGTATTCACCGCGGCACACTGAGTGGGGTTGTTAGGTGTAAAACGGGGGCCGTGACGGAGTGACTCACTTAGCAGCACACTGGAATCGATGTTACAATCCTTTGTACCGTGGAAAAAAAAAACACAAGCCGAGCATTCATTGAGAAGCCCAACTGTGATGTCAAAAGGCAGAAAAGAAGACGTCATCATAAATCTGGCAGTTACACAGCTGGTTACTATGACAACATGCAGCGATGTTGAATTAATAACCAGAGAGTTGCAGGTTTTTTTCCATTTGTAAGCGATGTCTGAACCCACGTATCATGCTTAGAAACATCCAGTAGAGTTTGGCTTTGACGTTCATTATTATGATCCGACAGCAAATTAAATGCAGTTCTTTCTTCATTCTTCCCACTGATGAAATTCATTAGCTCCATGTTTAAGAGTTCAAAATTCAGATCCTTAATACAATAGTGGGAATCTCACTGCAATTTTCTGTTTTACAACTTTGATTTATGACAAGTTCCTTTATAAGTGTACAAAACATTTGTTGACCATTTGAGCAAATGCAATCTTTAACATTTCTGTAAAGTCCTGCCAAATTTACACTTAAAAAAAAATCAGGATCTTCTATATCATCAAATTCTGATTTATATTCTTGTCTACAAGTTTGTCAGTGAATAAAAGCTTCAGAGTACAAACAGAGCAGACATAGATAGGTATACCTATAGTATACGGCTGGACCGGGCATGAGAGCAAGAGGGCTTTTCACTAGCTAGGACCGCCTCGGCTGGGGGCGAACCTTCATTGATTGGGGAGATTAAGCCGGGGTGAGAGTTTCACGGTTTGGGGAAGGCTTAGTCGAGGATCCACTGCGGCTCCCGGACCTTGCAGATCCCCGAGATCTCCATGTGGGACGGAAGGATAAAGGCTATGAAACATGATAACCATAAGTGGAACGGTTTAACAAGAGGGAGGGAGGGATGCAGAAAACGTGAACGGGCCGAGGTTCAGAGTGGGTGGACATTTATAGGAGTGTGGCTGGAAGTGGGGGAGTGGTTGAGGCGTGGTCCTGCTCCTGAAATTCAGCTAAAACTTTATCTCCAATTAATTTGAAACACATACAGGAAGTTGTGGCATTAGCCCGACCAATGATGACGCATCACTCCGTCACGCGCCATTTATTGTGCCGACCAATGGTGTAACTGTAACTGTAGTTTACTCAGTCAGTGGCAGACTTTTGCATTCCCGGGTGGGCCACGCTGTAAAAAACACCTAAAGACAGGACTGCCTGGTTTTTAAATTCGATTTCCTCGTAACCTTCCAGATGAAATCATAACAGCTGAGAAACAGAGAACAAGGCAAGAAACAAGAGAAAATATCAAAGCGTTGGTGGGTGCTGGTGCACAATGATGAAGAAATGATGATGAAGACAAACATAATCTGTGTTACCATGTGCTGAGGAGGATTTCACAGCGGTTCTTACACGTCAGCAGGTATTTAGCCGTTCATATGTTTACCATGGTACATGCATGCAAAATGTCGGATCCAAAAGGGTTCAGATTTGGAGGGCGGTCCCGAGAACATTTGATATCATTCGACTCGGCGCAGCAAATTGGTAGTTACCTGGATGTAACTTCAGTTCTGTGAGTGTCTATTTCCCAGCCCAGTGGAAGAGTTACAGCAACAGTTGTACCCTCCTCTAGTGTGGCGGTGCAATTTAAAACCAGCATACTGAACAAAGCAGTGACTAGCATTGACCACAAATTCAGCAACGCCTGTCAGTCATCGTGCCTGTTGAAACAACCGGCGGTCAAAGGGAAAGTCTGTTTGTCCTTTTGTAAAAGGCGAGCGGGACTGGGGCATGACAAATCAGGGAAGGACACGTCCTGAGTGATAAGACCTGATCAGGAAGCAGACGTGGGAGTCGGCATCGCCGCTTTCAACGGTCTCCGTCTCCCCTCCTATAGACAACAAACACGGGAGTTACACAACTTTAACACCAGACCGGTGGAGGCTCCGCAGGTGTTAACGTGGCAAAAAGATCAAATGAGATGTAATCTCGTGTGGATGTAAACTTTCACGTCAGCATTTCTATCTGTGGAGCGGCTGACATGTCTATCAACTTTTAATAGGAGCGAACAGTTGGACAAAAAGGGCAAAGTTTCAGGATTTCAATGGGGAACAAAAGCAGCGTCTGCAGGAACAGATGCTGGAGTGGGACGGTGCATGCTAATCAGCTGGTGTGGCCAGAACAAAGCAGGCCAGCTGGGCCAGCTGGGCCACCGGGACCGGACCGGCACAGCCCTGACAACAGGCTACGGTCATACGAGGACTGGAAAAACCATCTCGTTTATTTTAAGGTTTAATGACAGTGCACAATATATCGTTGGGTATTTTCACCAATGTGGGCTGAATGTTTATTTCCAAGTCAAAGCCACATGTGAGATGTCACAAGCACTTTTATTTAAAATAAACTTTTGATCAAAACGAAATACAAAGATGCAACAGTTACAAACAGTTTGAAAACATCTAGTAGCAAAAATGCAAATAAAAATGATAAAATAAATAGCTTATATTAAATGAAAGTAGACTTATTTCTGAGAATGCTCCTCCAGTGGGTTTTAATGATAACAGACTGAGGTGCTGCTCAAAGTGTATTTCCTCAGTTTGAGCTGCCGGCATGTCTGTCGAGGTTTTTTTTGCTGCTCTATTCCTTAAAGTTAACTTTCTGTATTTAGGAGGAGTGAGCAGAGAGGAGAGGAGAGATCAGGGTTCTGTAACGTAACTATATTGTTATGAACGATACTGTCTCATTCACACCTGGTTTAAAAATACATGGATATACGTTAAAATGTCCATATACTGACCAGAAAATATAGTTGTACTGGGTAGACATCTGAGGAACAGATACCCGACATGATGCAGATCAAAATGCTGTAATTCAGAAACCTGTTCTATTTGTGTTTATTTATACTTATTTATAATCATAAAATTCCCTGTTCAGTTCACTTTTTCAATGCACTGATAAATAAAGTTTAAAATGTTATGAATCCATTCCAGATCTTAGTTGTAAGTGTTTGATAACCACATTTTGGTTTATGGAACAATTATTGACTTAATATTGTCCTCAAAAATCCAGTATCAGTCGGGCTCACATATCTATATCTATATCTGTATATATAGTATCTCTCTCTCTCTCTCCCGATAGATAGATAGATAGATAGATAGATAGATAGATAGATAGATAGATAGATAGATAGATAGATAGATAGATAGATAGATAGATAGATAGATAGATAGATAGATAGATAGATAGATAGATAGATAGATAGATAGATAGATAGATAGATAGATAGATAGATAATAGATAGATAGATAGATAGATAGATAGATAGATAGATAGATAGATAGATAGATAGATAGATAGATAGATAGATAGATAGATAGATAGATAGATAGATAGATAGATAGATAGATAGATAGATAGATAGATAGATAGATAGATAGATAGATAGATAGATAGATAGATAGATAGATAGATAGATAGATAGATAGATAGATAGATAGATAGATAGATAGATAGATAGATAGATAGATAGATAGATAGATAGATAGATAGATAGATAGATAGATAGATAGATAGATAGAGATAGATAGATAGATAGATAGATAGATAGATAGATAGATAGATAGATAGATAGATAGATAGATAGATAGATAGATAGATAGATAGATAGATAGATAGATAGATAGATAGATAGATAGATAGATAGATAGATAGATAGATGATAGATAGATAGATAGATAGATAGATAGATAGATAGATAGATAGATAGATAGATAGATAGATAGATAGATAGATAGATAGATAGATAGATAGATAGATAGATAGATAGATAATAGATAGATAGATAGATAGATAGATAGATAGATAGATAGATAGAT